>NC_141537.1:45642500-45645000 GCF_021556685.1 Rattus norvegicus | reverse complement strand
ATTAACTTTCAGTCTCTTTATTTCCTCAAACGTAACAGTTCACTTTTTAAAATTTTAATGGTATAGTATCATATTCTTTCCTGTCTCGTACCACACCTACTGAGCAAGAAATAAAACTTTCTTGAAAGCTGGCGGGGGGCGGGGGGGAGGCTTTTGCAGGTACCAATGCTATGAAAGCTTCTCCCCATTCCCACATTCCTTTACCCTGTTAACGCAAAGTACAGTGGGCAAGGGGTGGTTAAAACAGACTGACGAAGTAATTTTATACCAAGTCCTTTATCACAGTATTTAAAAACCTTCTTTTAACTTGAACAAATGTATATTTTAAAATTTCCTATATATTTTTAATTGTCCAAATATTTTCGTTTGTTTGTTTGTTTCGGATTTTTATTCTTTTTTTTCTTGTAGCTCTAAACATTCCTTATAAAATAACAAGAAAATGGGGGTGGGTGGGGTTCATTCCGAAACAAAAGGGAAAACAAAACGAAAGAGCTCTTATAACTTCAAGTTGGACGAGTTTTGTGGGTGGATGAATATTTAAACTCTGGCCACCGATGAGCTAACTTTAATCATATTTTCATTTTGCATGGTGCTAATGTTCATTATTTTATATAAGTGAATAAAACGCCCCTTTCCTATAATACAGAGGGAATTGTGTGGTAATAAGTATAATGTCTTACACTTAACTCCCAGTTTGTTGCAATTTCAGCTCAAAACAGGCAGGCCTCAGAGTAGACGTGTTGTAAGTAGAGGCAGATTGTTGTCCACTGGTAGTTTTGTTTTTAATGACAGACACCCTGCTTACAATGCTGACATTTCCCACATGTCCCAGAAATACACTGAAAAACATGTTGTGACGGCTGTGTGTACAGAGCAAATGATTAAATATTTGCAATCATAGAGGGGAATATATTGCCAGGGTCACAGGAGCCTAAAGGGCACCTTTGTGTGTATTTCTCTCAGCTCTCACTTTTTACAGATATATCAGGTTGAGAAGAGTTCAAGTCAACATCCTCTGGGTATGGATATAAGCCATTATGGACCCACTCCAAATGCTAGCAAAAACGAAATTTGCTTATTTTCCAAAGGTTGGCCGCCTAGACTGAAGCTATGCTTTCTAACCGTGACCCACGAGCTGCGTGACACCCGTGCACTCTCTTCTTAGCTGTGTATTCATTTCAGTGACTCTTAAACACATGTGAAGTTAGACTGTCCACAGAACAGAAAGAATAGACTAAAAATACGTAAAAACAGACTTATTTTCTCCATATTACTTTCCCTTCAATAAAGCTACAGATTATTCACTATGGGCCATTCATGTCGATGGCTTCCCCTCCCATTGGAGAGGAATTGAGCTTTGTTCGTTTTATGAAATTGGGCCCTGAAATTTCGGATAATTGCCTCCTCTCTCTTTCTCTCGGGGTCCACACCTTTTTTTTTTTTTTTTTTTGAGACTGTCAGAAATGAAACGAAAATCCAAATAATTGCATTGTTTCCGAAAGAAGGAGAGTAGACAGAACCAAAGTGTAGACCGTATTAAGGCAGGTCATTAGGGAAAAGCAAGAGCATATAAAAGCCTGACTTGTCTGTGGCGAGCATCTGATCCTAACTTATTAGCACAGCGACCATTGTGAGCTGCCGCAGTCCCGTGCAGTCAGAAGATGGCTCCAGCGCGTTAATTTTGCTCCTGTGTCTCACATAAGATTTCCTGTGGCAACATGCACTTCGGTGCTGTTTTTCCTTTTTGATTTTGCTGTCGCCTCATTTGGTTCAAAACATCAAACTGAAGCATGCACGGAGTTTTAAAGGGTCCGTTAATATAGATGGTAAGATTTTCAAAGCATTTACCTGTTCGTTCTCCTGAACAGGCATCCTCGACTCTCTTGCATGCCTTTTGCGCAGACGAAAGGGCCACAGTGGTAGCTATACGTCATTCCTGAGAATTCTACCTATGGAAGACATCTGTCTCGCTGACATTGTGTTCCTGGAAACTCAGTGTTCTCAGAATGTAACTCTCTTCTTAGAAATAGTTCGCTCTTGAGGAGGTAGGAATTGTGAAAAGCTGAGCAAAACAAGGAGCTGATAGGTAATAAGACTTGTGACCAAGTCCACAGTCCTGTAACCCTTTCAGAAGTCACTGTCTTTTGGAGATGTCTGAGTAATTGTCAATCCCCAATACCTGGCAAATTCTAAATGTACCTTCTTGACAAATATTGATTGATTGAAACACAAAAATGGACGTTTGATCCAATTAAGAAGTCACAGCTTGAAATAGTTTACTAAAAGAGGACTATGCATAGCATTTATGCATTTATTGCCTAATTAGGCACTTTGGAGGTCTTACCTCTGCTAGCTAAGTGCATAAAAAATTATAGGAAACCGTGTGATTATCAACAAAGGTAATGCAGGCTTCACTGGGCTAAGCATGTGTCTTCCAGGATAGGAACTGAGTTTCTTTTGTTCATGCATGTTTTATGTCCAAGAAATGTTTTTATTTAGA
>NC_141537.1:44515000-44535000 GCF_021556685.1 Rattus norvegicus | reverse complement strand
ACTTGTGTCTTCTTTGGAGAATTTTATTGAAAGAAAGAACATTACAGAGAATTCTCCGGTTCTCAACAAAGAGGAATGATAAGGGGAATGTATTGTCAAAACATAAGCAATACGTTTTGTAAAAGGAGAACTACAGAGTTATGTTCCCTTTCATCTTAAGAAAAATTAATATTCGAGGATGTTTCTCCTTATCTCATTTCTCTATATAAAATATATAACTGAATTTAGACATGGATATTGACAAAAACGTGAGATAAAATACTGCAATTTTTCTAGCAACCTATTATCTAACTTACTTATACGCAGCAATGTTTCTAAGTAACAAGTTGCACTAAGAAATCAAATCTTCCTCCTCAAAACTGCTATTAGTGCGTTTCCCATCCCAGTTTGTTCCTGCTCCCTTTACTGTGTTTCCCTATGCACACAGAGCCTGGAATTGCCTCCCACACACAATATCCTACCTAGGAACACCCTCCCCATCATTTAAAGATTAATGCATATAGAGTTGACTCCCCACACACTATCCAAATTATACCAATCTTCTCCATGAAACCTCTGAAGCATTTTAAAAATTGCTTATGCTGATATTCTAAACCAAAAGAGTCTTTTAATCATAAACTCCATCCAACCTGGGGATGCTTTATTTAAAGTTTTCATTTTCTTGGGTTGAAAGTATCCTCATGGTTGATGCAGCGTATGATTCGAAGACTCTGTGTTTTGCTGTATCAGCATAAGCAAATAAGAGAAATGGACTCGAGGACAATGTCCTTCAGTATAATGAATCAGAATCTCACTATGTAGCCCAGGCTAGCATCAAACTCACCATTATTCTGCCTTAATCTCCTGGGTGCTGAGATTCCAGTCATGCATCCTAATGCCTGGTTTATATATTTTGATAGTTATATAATGTCTGGAAATACCTATTTAAACTTAAAAGTTTTGAATATACACGGGACATTTATCAGACCTACTTACGAAAAGGTGGCTATTATATTAACCTTAGGAGTTTGCTCTAGTTATCCTCAGTGCTTAGGCCTTGCCATTCGCGAAAATGTTCCGAGTCCTAGATTGAATTAGGAAAATCTAATTGTTTGTTTCCTCATTTACTACTCAATGTGATCCATATGTTCACTTGTATGGTGCCTGTCAATATAGAAGAGACAGAACTCTGTCTCTCTGTCTCTCTGTCTGTCTCTCTGTCTGTCTCTCTGTCTCTCTGTCTGTCTGTCTGTCTGTCTCTCTCTCTCTCTCTCTCTTACACACACACACACACACACACACACACACACACACACTTTTTGTGTGTTAGGGTTTACAGAGAATTTTTATTCTTGTGGCTGTTAATAGTATCTTTCTCTTCTTGCCTCTAACCCAGGGGTGCTAAATTTGTTTACTTTTGTAGCATCCATTTTCCACATGTTTCAATATGCCATATGTAGCATAATTAAGATCATTTTTGGAAAAAAAAAACCTCCTTTCTCTCTTAGAAAAACCCATGACAACTTAAGTAAAAAGACCTTGTCTTCTGTTACCTCTCTACAAATCTTCCTCTCAGGTGGAGTCGTCTGAAGGATTTTAATTACAAGGCAGTCATTTAATACAATAGATTTCCACATATTTATTATTTTGATTAATTTGGTAGTGTAGCATAAGGAATACTGAACAGTTTAGTCGCCTCATTTATAATCTTCAGTAAGGCAGCAATGGCTAAGTAGTTAAGAATATAGAGGGCTCTGGGGACAGAGAACTTGGATTTGAAGCCGGGCTCTATTCCTAATAGGTCAGTGAGGATACTGTGATCTAACTCTACACATTTCAGAGTTTTAGTCATAGACAAGAGACGCAAAAAAAATCTATTTTTTACAATGCTATTACGTATATTATAAACACATGAATTACGTATGTATAAAAATATACATACTACATATATGTAAAATTGTGAATAATTTCATTCCATGCCTGGGTCACAAATCATAAATAAATATTAGATACAGTAACAATGTAAAAAGAAACCTTATTTCTTTTTACAGAAGAAGGTATGTTATAAACACAGAAACTAATAATTAACATGGATTTTTTTGAAAAAGAATATTTTAATCCTTCTGTCTGAGTAAACATTATGACTATCTCAGAAACGTCACAACACAAAAACAAAAATACTCATGGCACACACTTCAGATGCCAGTTACACAACCCATAATGATGAGCTACCTTTTCTTAAAAGAATAAGGAAATATAATAAGTAACACAATTTGTTACTATAATTATTCGAAAGAATGATTAATGAACAGATTCCTGACCATCACAATGCAAAGCCAAAGAGCTGAAGTCATGTCTCAGATCATCTTATATCACATGGAAAGCTAATTTCAAAGGAAGGAGTCAGCATCGACATGCACTCCTCAGAGAACTTCCACATTTCCTCTCCTCAGTCATCCATCACGGGGCTCATCATTAGCTCGTCAGTAAAATCATTAACATACATGCATCGAGTGGTTCAGGCTTGTATCATATTTGCTGTGCACATTGGGGCTTACTCAGTTCCGATAATACATACTAAGATAAGAAAACCTAGAATAGATGAAAATTAATATTTTAAGAAATATAGCAAATTTATGCATATGTATATATCACACGTGTATTAAGAACTAAATTTACTTTATGCCAGAATTTCCTTTATGCTAGTGTTCTTCGAATCAAGTCCCCTAGATTGGTAAAGGTGTCAAAGCTTCAACCTCATTTTGCTTTGTTTTGGTATTTTTAATCTTATTGGTTTTTTTGAATTAGTTTTTGTGGGTTTTTTTTCTTGTTTCTTATTTCTTATCACATTTGTTGTTGTTATTGTTGTTGTTTTGTGAGAAAGATTGGAGGGTGAGAGAGAGAACATAAGGCTGAGGAAGTGGGGAGGGGGGAGGTAGGTATCTGGGAGGGGCTGGGGGAGAAAAAACATGGTCAAAATATATTGTATAAAAATTAGTTTTTAAAGTTTCAATTTTACTTTGTTTTGGAAATCAGTCAACATTACTAATATTTCCTTTTGCCAAAGTTAACTTAACAAAACTCTATTGAGTGTTTCTATATGATTTTTACTATGTATCTGAGAGCCAATAATCTAGAGTAGAGAGATACATAATAGAAAATCCCAGTTTTCCAGGAAAAAAGGTCCTAAGTAAAGCAGTAATTAACAGATACGGAAGTTCATATGTGGGAGAGGTTATTTTCCTCTGAGAATTATTCTAATAAATTAAAATACATACACATACCTGATGGAATTTGTTAAAGAGAAAAGAGCAAGGACATGTTAAGACATACATGGGGTAATTGCTTATAAACTCTTGCTTATCAAACTCCTCCTGGACTTGAGGTTTAGGCATTTATCATAGCACATTCCCCTAGTGATATGAAATGTATCTTCTGCTTCAGGAGTTCAATGCCCTATACACTAAACTTCAGTCCTTGGAAAACCTGGTAATAATAAAGAAGATTATACTTCAAAAATATAAATTATAACAGTTTAGAGCAACGAAGTACATAACATTTGAAACATTGAAGGTATACATTACTGAAAGTTATAAACACGCCAAAATTACAGCTGTTGGTCTACTGGTGTTCATTATTTCGCTTCTTAGACCTTAAACAAAGATTATTTAGTGGGTTTATTTATAACATGTTCAGGTAGAAGCATAGGTGGTTTAGATGAAATACACCTCCATGTCATTGTTTTGCCTGTTACAGCCCAGTGTTTATCAGTTATCTGATTATTAGAAAGAAAGCACTAACCTTGGGTTAGAAGGGGAGATGTGTAGTAAAATCTACATTTGTAATAAATTTCATAGTGCTTCCAAACGATTGAAAATATGGCAAATACATGTAAGTGAATATTGTAGCAACTTCTACTTTGACTTTTTTCTCCATCTTTATTAAATCGGGTATTTCTTATTTACATTTCAATTGTTATTACCTTTCCGGGTTTCCAGGCAAACATCCCCCAACCCCTCCCCCTCCACTTCTATATGGGTGTTCCCCTCCCATCCTCCCTGATTACTGCCCTTCCCCCAACAATCCCATTCACTGGGGGTTCAGTCTTGGCAGGACCAAGGACTTCCCCTTCCACTGGTGCCCTTACTAGGATATTCATTGCTACCTATGAGGTCAGAATCCAGGGTCAGTCCATGTATAGTCTTTGGGTAGTGGCTTAGTCCCTGGAAGCTCTGGTTGGTTGTTGTTCAAATGGGGTCTCAAGCCCCTTCAAGCTCTTTTAGTCCTTTCTCTGATTCCTTCAACGGGGTCCCGTTCTCAGTTCAGTGGTTTGCTGCTGGCATTCGCCTATGTATTTGCCATATTCTGGCTGTGTCTCTCAGGAGAGATTTACATCCGGTTCCTGTCAGCCTGCACTTCTTTGGTTCATCTATCTTATCTAGTTTGGTGGCTGTACATGTATGGGCCACATGTGGGGCAGGCTCCAAATGGGTTTTCCTTCAGCCTCTGTTCTAAACTTTGCCTCCCTATACCCTCCTAAGGGTATTCTTGTTCCCCTTTTAAAGAAGGAGTGAAGCATTCGAATTTTGGTGATCCTTCTTGATTTTCATGTGTTCTGTGCATCTAGGGTAATTCTAGCATTTGGGCTAAGAGCCACTTATCAATGAGTGCATACCACGTGTGGTTTTCTGTGATTGGGTTACCTCACTCAGGACGATATTTTCTAGTTCATTCCATATGCCTATGAATTTCATGAAGTCATGTTTTTGATAGCTGAGTAGTACTCCATTGTGTAGATGTACTTTGATTTTTAAAGTCAATTATTTATTCAGTTAATAATGGATATTTCTTCAAACTAGAACACAGTACTTTTTAAATGCTTTAAAATGATTCTGTCCATGAGGGAGAGACTTTGAGTTCAACTACTCCATTTTAGTTCACTATTTAGCAGTTACTATAAAAAAAATCGATTTAATTTTTTTGCATGAAGAGAGCATGATACCTCACAAATAATGTAATTTGTACTTGGGGGGATTACAAATATTTGAAACTTCTTTACATAATTGTATGGGGAGACTCAATTTCTGTTGGAAAGGTATAATACCTTTTATTATTTCAGAACAAAGTCAGAAAATAAAACTATCCAGTACTTCTAGCAGGTAAAATTAATCTCTTGTTATAATTTGAAAAAAAAATAAGGCACTTGATAATGTATAAACGGGGAGGGGGAGAGACCGGAACAGTGATTTTTGCCCTCATAAGTTCATTTAAAACGTTATGTGTTTTTAAATTTATTTTATTCTCGGTGTGTTAGTGTTCTGCTCAAATGTATTTATGTACAGCACATGTGTGACTGGTTGGTCCTCACAGATTTCAGTAAAGGGAATTGGAATTGTGTGAATTGGCATAACGGATGGCCAGGAGCCACTACTTAAGTGCTGGGAATTGAACCCATGCCTTCTGAAAGAAAACGTTCTGAGCCATCTTTCCATGCCCAGTTTTTAAAACCATCCATTACACAGAGGAAATAAAGCACGCACTATTCAGTATGATATTGTTGCAGTTTGTTGCAGTTTGCTCTCCAACCCTAATCCGCCCGTACAAAGAAAACGCAACTCAATTAATATGAAAACAATCTAGCGTCTAGATTGGGCAGATTCACCCTACACTGTCCTATTCCTAGCTCCCAAATCCCTCATCCCTTGCACCTTTTATTTGCCAGGTCTCCAGCTTCTCCTTCTCCCACGACAACTCTCTCCTCGCTTCTTTCCTTTCTCCTCCCCTGACTCCTCCCCCTCCTGACTCCTCCCCCTCCTCACTCTTCCCCTCCTGACTCCTCCCCTCCTGACTCCTCCCCTCCTGACTCCTCCCCTCCTGACTACTCCCCTCTCCTGACTCCTCCCCTCCCGACTCCTCCCTCTGCCCAAATCTCGAGCTCTTGCCTTTATTTTACAAATTCAGAGAGAACTCCAAGGCAAACCACAACATTATACAAGAAACACAGTGATGGATGCCATAGAAAAGTGCTGAGGAAGCCAGGAGAGACTCTGAGACTGAAGTATGACTACTTCAGGATGTGGAGATCTTTTTGGATTGGCTGTGAAGTATTGGAGAATTGTCACACAGAGAAAAGAGAAAGGACAGAGTGGAAATGAAAAAAATATGTAGAGGGGGGTCTTACATAAATTATCAACATGACAGGGAGGGCTGCTAATATAATAATTAAAAAGCTAGGAAATTAAAACAAGAGCAGACGGCGAAGAGCCTTCAGCTGCGCCACAGATCGTGTGTATTTCTGTGCTTTCAGGGGAAGGCTATTGATGATTAGGGAGTAGAGAAATGTTTTACAATTGTTTTGCACTGCATAAACAGAGTGGAGAACAGTGGGAGGAGGACTGACAGTTCAGAGCTTTCTAGTACAGTGTGATAAAGTTCTGAGGACCAGGGCAAACAGCACACTAAAAATGGTGGGAAGGAAGCAATTTAGGCTGTAGGTTGTGGAGTGGAAAGCTTTGCATTTCTTGGTTCTTAAATTTATATGTGTTTGAAAGGCTTCCTTCTACACTCCATCATGGGCACAGGGGAAGCTTATAATCAAACGTGATGCTGATGAATCACATCTATATGCATATATAGATGAATTACATATAAGTGGATATGCACACATATGCATATGCACACATATAACACACACACATTTTTCAAGGCTCAAGAAACTGTGGGTGTGACCTCAGAAGGCTTCAGGTTTACTAGAGAAGGTGACGGGTAACGAAGGTGAAATTTACGAGCCACAGTGACTCCAATGCTTGTGACAACAGTCACCATAATATTGACTCATGCTTTCTAGAAGCATTACTTATATCTAATTTTCAGACTGTGTTCTTATGACATTTTAAGGGGAAAGATTTTCAAATGAATTCTCTAAGAAAAGGGCATTCAATTTTGCTCTTTCTAGTAAAAAAACAGCCATGTTTCTATCGCATGGTAGCCAAAAACAGGAAACCAGTGTTTGCAGTTTAAAAATTAAACTTTAAGTACATTTACTATGTAAAAAATAAAATTGCATGCTTATGCAATTATACACACACATATGTATACACACATATATATTGTGAAGTAGTCGTTATTTTAAACAGATTTCTCTATTCAAATCGTTACCACGTTTTATGGCCAAAGCTTTTCCAAATCAATTCTGGTCCATTATCATCATTGACAGTCTTTGTCCGGAATGTAAATTCCTAAAGCATGCCTGTTAAGAAGTAGGTAGCCTACACTCTTGAGTGCCTCCTCTCCATATTTAAAAACAAAAAGTCTGTATCTTTATCATGATTTCGGAGATAACAGCTATAAATTCTGATGCCCGAACTTTGCTCCAATCTTTTATTACCCACGGCACTCCAGGTGGCCTGACCAGTGCTGGTGAGGATGAATGCTCAGAACGAGCCACGCACGGTTGAGTCACCGCTCTATTCTTCGCATTCATCAGTCAAAACTGAACTTAGTGCTTAAAATTGTGATTTATGTAGGCAAGTAACAGTCACAAATCAGTACATTCCAGAAAACTCAGTGTAAAAGCTGACTTGATGCTAACCTAAAATTTTGACTCTCTGGGCACACAAGCTCTCTTCATCCCTTGTTTTGATGTCTGTAACGACCTATACACTCAGGGAATGGAGATGCTCAGACCATTATGTTTCAGCACTAAGCTCATTTGTGCTTATTAAAAGAAAAATCAGCTTGTCTCATTTGAGGAATCCACAAACTAGCAGTTGATTTTAGTATTCTAGCGAATCGCTCACTCTTACAGTCACCCTCCATAAGTGCGTATTTCCAAACCACAGAGGACAAGTTACATTAATACACTGACTTGTTGCCTAAAGGAACGTGTTGCTTCTTTTGTTGTGAAAATTATAAGGACCTAAGGCATCAGTGAAGGTGGAAGAAATGTTAATATTTGCCTGCCCCCTAAAGCAGAGTGACATTACAAGAGGGAAGTTTATCTTTTGAGATTGTGGTCACATAGCCTAATCCCTAGAGGGATGTAAATTTTACTCACTATTCCCTTGTTCAAGACTATGGTAATGGTCCTATAAATTCTTCCTGGTTATCTTTTGAATGAGAAAGGCCTATGTGTAAAGTTTCTTAAGCTGAAATATTTTAAAGACATCTCAGTAAATGTAGGACAGACTAGAATCTTAGTAGTGCTTTCTCATTTCAAGTGATGTCAATATGATTAAGTATGGCTTGGATGTTTTGGTAAAAACATAATTAAATGGTGTATGAGAGACTCACATGGTGTGATACAATGTGAACGTGATTAAACCATGAAGCCTGGTATGAAAACTCAGTGGTGTAGGGTTTGCTTCTGAAGGTGTAAACTCTGAGGTCAATCCCCAGTACTACATACAATCACTACAATCAATCAATCAATCAATTAATCAATCAATCAACCAACCAATCAAGCTGTCTAGTTCTTTGTATGTAATGTGAACCTATGTGTATATGTACCATATGAAGCTGGTGATGAAATGTGAAGTCTTAAAATGTACGATATATATCAACAAATATAATGAAGAAAAATAATTTGAAGAAAAATGCAATTTATGACCCATATCTATAATGCAGAAGATTTCAGTAAAAATTAGATAAATCACGTACAAGACTAAATGTTACAAAAGACTGCAAATTTTTATGTGTTTTATATACTCATTGTAGATTATTTCTTTATAATCTTTATTCATATGCTCTCATTATTTGAGAACAGTTCAAATACATTTAACATATATCTCCTAAAAAAGGTACAGCACGCTCCTTTCTCACAGTTGTGTACTGTTATTGTATATTTAAAAGTATACTCTGAAGCTACATTAAACCTTTATTTGTACTAAATGTAACTTGAATACTTCCCCCATGTAGGATATAAAACTTCAAAGGAAAAAGTTTAGAGTTATACAAGTCATCCCTGCCCTTCCTTTAGAGTTGTGACCTAACTAGTGAATAGTATTTAAACATATGAGAATAGATTCTCTACAGACACATGACGAACATCGATTCCATAGGTTCTGCCTATTTCATAAAACTGCATCCCAAATTTCAGTTAACAGAAACCTCAAGAGCAAGATGGGAGTTTACCTTAAATAACTACATTTATTCCTCAGTAGAGTCCAGGCTGTTAAATGAATAAGAATCACCACTTGATACTTAGGCTACTAACATAAACAATGTATACAATTTTCAATCTGTCTATTTTATATTTGTTTTAATACGTTTTGTTCCAACTAGCTCTATTTGCCAATGGCAAAACACTCTCACTTTCAATGTAAATGTTTTGAATATATAACATTCTAAAATACAAATACAGACTTCTTGGAGATAGATTTAATTTCATGAGACCCATTGTTTCTATTGCTTCTTTTCAATAGATAATTTCTATTGAATTGATTGTAAATGTGTAAAAATTGCAAGTTTAGTTATCTCCATTTATATTTGGAAATGACAACACCTGTTTAGAAAAACCTGTTGCTTTCTTGTTGAGGAAACAGAACTTACCTACTGTATTATAGAAATAAACTGTTTAAGTAAAACCAAAATTCAAATAAAATATTTACTCTTTTACAAAAGAGAGGAAACCACTTGATTAATTCTTAGGAAATGAGAGCTGCTCAGGTTAACATCAGTAAACTTACATTTCTGGCTGTAAAATATTTATGCCATTCTATGTAAGACTTTGTCCTTTCAAAGGACGATCCAGGTTTTGTCAGTAACAAGTAAACTATTACAGTATACATTTAATTTTTCAATGCAGATGGATGAATGACAATAATAGTACAACAGCCAGGAATAAAGTTCTCAAATCTTTATTAATATATTTCATTTTGCAACTTATGCCATCTATGTTTTTATAGATTAAGAGTCTACCTGATATCTAATACCTGCAGATTAGATTAATCATTATTGTTATATGACTAACTTGCCTATAACTACTTCCTCTAGGACAAAACATACCAGTCCTACAGGCGCAAAATTCCTTCTTCTTTCCTCTTGATGAAGATGAAAATATTCCTTCTTGAAAGAAATGTGTGACCAAGAAGAAGTGACAGAAATTGGAATGAACCAGTTTTTCTCCATCTCATGTATACCATAAGTATGTCAGGTATACGTAACCTTTGCCAGGATATAAGGAGAAATACCCTACTAATTCTCAACATCTGCTAAACATAAACAAGTAAAGTTTATTTTTAAATTTAAAGCCGAGATCTAACTTTAATACTAGCATACTTAATAAACCACTTTCTGTCTTTAACAATGTGGGCATTGTAGTAGTTGATTGCAAAGTTCTGTTATTTTTTTCAGATAGTTATTTTGTTTCCCCTCTAAGACATATTTCAACTGTTAATGATGTAGTTTATAATTCTAGCCTACATCTCAAATAGTCCTGACTTCAAGATGTATCTACCAATTCCATTACAGTCAACAGACATCCTAAGAAATGAAACAACAACAACGAAAACCAGTCCAGCTTAAAGATATAAAACAGAAATTTGCAATCACAAGCATATGTCTCACAATTTCTCTAAGACTTCCTGAAATAAAACCTAGCTTAGATCTTAACACTTAGCATCTAGTCCTGCCTTGCTGCTGTCCCAACTCCACGGAAGCTCCCTCTCTAAAATCTGTTTGGTTTTATTTTTTGGACAAAACTTCAGTCTGCAACATCAGGATGCATGGGTTGATGGAACATCTGTACCAGTTTCTGTTTAATTTAACTGGTCTTCTTGGATTCTGAATTGTTTTTGCTTTTTTTTTCTTGGATTTTTTTATTTATATTTCAAATGTCATTCCCTTTTCTCCACCCAACCACCCAGCCATTCTTGTCTTCCTGCCTCCCCGCCCTTATATTCCCCTACAATGGGGAGTCCCGCCTTGGCAGAACCAAGGGCTTCTCCTCCCTTTGGTGCCCAACAAGGCCATCCTCTGCTACATATGCAGCTGGAGCCATGGGTCTGTCCATGTATAGTCTTTGCATGGTAGTTTAGTCCCTGGGAGCTCTGTTTAGTTGGTATTATTGTTCTTATGGGGTTACGAACCCCTTCAGCTCCTTCAATCCTTTCTCTAACTTAAAGATCTCAATCTCACAGTCTTACAGTTGGACATAGGGCTCTGACTACTCCACTCATAGGTGGATTGTTTGTTCGCCCTGTCTGTCCCTTATTTTTCCCACTGTCAGTCTGCCTGAGTGAAAATGTTCTCCCTGTCAGTTGGCTCTTAGTAAAGTTGGCACCTAGAATATCTTTGTAGGCTCTGATTTCCAGTCAGACTTCACATGGTTCATGCTATTAGGTCTATCTATTCTTTGAGACCAGCTGCTCTGGTGGACCTAAACCCTTGCTCAGACTAAATCTCTGAGTTGACTCAAACTTCAGTTGTCTCCTAACCATGTCATCATACTATGTATAAAACATGAGAATGGAAGAGAAAATAAAAACAATGTTGATTTTTTTTTTTTGTGAACCTAGTGCATCTTCTATTTCTCTGATTTGTTGATTACAAAAGGATTATGGCTTTTATGCTGCAACATAAACTTATGAGCAGTAAGAGAATAAATACAGTGTAACCCCCTCCCCCCTTTTTTACAGTATAAACCTTAATGGCCTATTCTTTTTGTCTTTTAAAGGTTTAGCTGTTATTCCAAAGGTGAAGATCTAAGAAGCATTCATCTTCACTAATGATGTTAAATTATTTGATTAGTTGTGGCATATATATTATATTTATGCCTATCTATCTATCTATCTATCTATCTATCTCTCACCCTCTCTGTCATCTACCCATTAATTAGTTCTATCCTAATAACAGCTACTGCTTATGGAATGCAGCATCCCTGTGCTTCCAATTGATTTTATTCACATTGAAATATTATTAATAATTTACAAAAGTCATAAATTTTAATCTGTTTCAAAGGAGTTGAATATTTCTACTTCCTAATTCTTTTGTCAAAGCTAAAATTTAAAAATTTGGGTGGAGTGGATAGGTAGACTCTTTACTCTCTTCTGTTGTCTAGAAGTATGAAAAATATAATATCCAAGCAATATTTGCTCTTTAACCATTTAGAGAAGGATTCTTTGACCCTCAGAGACAGAAAATTTCTATGGCTCTCCAAACAGAGAAAAAGGAGATGTGTCTTCTAACAAATACCGTCTTTAGATATGAAACAGACTCAGTAAGCGACAGTACGGTCAGCTAAAGTGGTCTGACACACTTTGCCTAAATTGTAGGATTTCACACCATGGATGTCAGATAGCATCTGTAAAGTTCTATAAAAACCTTCAAAACCCTATAGGAACCCACAAATTTCCACAATTGGCACGCTGGGGATATCATACATTTTAGCAGAAGATGCTGTACCCTCTGGTAGGATCGTTTTATTAAGAGGAACTAGAATGAGTTGTAAGTACCACATACAGGGCCTGGAATAATGTCAAAAAGAACGGGAGCTACTGATCCATACTTGCAGCCCTCGACAAAGGAAATGAGATGATAAAGAGCTGGCTTCATCATGAGCGCCGCACAATCATTTCAGAGGGAGATCTCAAAGCTAACTAGCAAAGTTAATGAAAAAGTTTAGACATTAAATGAAAATGGAATTAAATCAGAACAAAAATTAGAAGAGGCCAAGAAAGGTTAGGGGTTAAAAACTAAAGATGATGGGAATGGTGCTAATGAGAAAATCTGCGACAACACAAGGGGAGCCAAGAAGGACCTGTTAGTTCAGAACGTAACAAAAGGCCCCAAACAGCACAAAATAATATTGCTTTCACCAGAGTGAAAACAATGAGAGAGCATGCCATGGGCTCAGATTATCAGTCGCTTTCGACTGATTTCCTCAAATGAAGAGCCATACCACTTTCATATGCTTTTGTCCAGAGAGAGAGAGAGAGAGAGAGAGAGAGAGAGAGAGAGAGAGAGAGTCAGAGAGACAGAGAGACAGAGAGACAGAGACACAGAGACAGAGACAGAGACAGAGAGAGAGAGGTAACATCTGTGGAAATTTTATATAAAATATCACCAACATGTGCCTACGGACAGTAATTTAAAATTTAAGGAAAGGAATAAGAATGGGGGGAGGGTCAAAGGGAATGTTACATATTCAAATCTCATGCTTTGTGATGACTCATGGTGTAGAGATTCAACTCCATATTAGAAAATTGGGGCTGGCTGAACCCTTTTAGCTATCTTTGTGACAAACTGTTACGCATACGTGAGGAGAACATATAATGCATTGGTGTGCTTTTACAACTTCTTGAAGCTCTCCAGGAGCCACAAATGCTGCCAAGATGGGAAAGATATGTGTGATTCAGGAACTTTGGAGGTACACAGAATACATACTGGTTACAGAGGTAAATATGACCTCATTGCAATCTTCTATAAACACATACTCCTTTTATACAACATACATTTCTTTACTGCCAAAGTTTATCTTCTAAAGATACAACCAATATGGATTGTTTTTAGATTTATTTATTTAACTTATATAAGTACACTGTAGCTATCTTCAGACACACTAGAAGAGGACATCAGAACTCATTACAGATGGTTGTGAGCCACCATGTGGTTGCTGGGAATTGAACTCAGGACCTCTGGAAGAGTAGTCAGTGCTCTTAACCACTGAGCCATCCCTCCAGCCCCTACCAATATGTTTTATAATGCAGCATATTAGTGTTCATTATGGTATATTATAAGCTCTCAGACTTGAGGCATTTTCTCCCATAAGAGGAGGAAACTAATGATCATTTGCAACCAAGGTCAAATATTTAGTAAGAACTTTTAAATGGCAGGAAAGTAGGGGCCTTGAGAATTAACATGTTAGAAATTCACCAGTAGGAAATAGTAATCCAAAAGAGAGCCCCCAGGAGAATGGGCAACTTGTGCATCAATACCAAGCCAGCTTTAGGAAGGATATTCACTTTGATCTTCTGGTATAGGGTGGGAAAATATTACAGTGAGGATCTCATTTAAGATTGCACAAGAGAAGGTGAATCTGAGCGAACACTTAAAGAATGAGGAGCAATAATGGCTGAATAGAGGAGAAACAAGGGGCTGTGCTAGTTCTTGTCATTTCATCATTAAACATCAATTGTTTACCACAGATTGGAAAAAAATAACCTTGGGATTCATCTTTCAATCCTGATCTAAATATTTTCTTCTCTTTTGTGTTTAACACATATGAGAAGGCAGTAAGTTTAAATTATATCTGGGTAAACACAGCATCAACCTAACTGAAGGGCAGAGGAGACAGCTCAGTTGGTGAAGTGTTGGGTGCACACGCATGATGCTCTGAGTTTATTTCTCCAACCACTTAGTATTCATAAAGAGAAATATTAGAGCTACTTATTGGCCAAGTAAATTAGGTTTTCCTTCTGCAGGGATCTAGCCAAATCATGGGTGTTGTTGTTGAAGGCATTACTTTGTAGAGCTAAACTGTTTGCATTGAACTGGCCACCGTGTCTAAAATACACTGTACATTATTAAGAAACTTGGTGTTAACGTGGAGATATCTGCAGAAAGAGCATGCGTGTCCCAGCGTACCCAGGTGCCATAGTATTCGTTCAAGGAATGGTACGAGGAACCAGCATTTTGGAACCAAGAAAATGAAGTTAGACTCTGACAGAAATACTAATCGGGAAAGCCTCTTGGGCAATAGGATCATTATGATAAGGAGAGGTAGATTTATGTAAGAGAAACCTGGCACAAGGTAAAGAAAGGGCAGGCAAATTCATGGTTTCAAATAAACGAAATGGATTTCTTTTAGGGGTGTGGGGAGCTTGTCTTTACACAAATAAAATTTTGTAAGGGAAGGACAGTTAGAAGAGTGGAATGTCTGGGTTGGTTCTGATGTTAAGGTCTTGTTTCCCAATTGGTTCTTGACCCATCAATAAAGACACCAGCGACCAATGACTGAGGAGGGAGGATGCAGGCAGAACCGGGAAAGCAGGGAAAGAAGAAGCTGGAGTAGGAGATAAAGTCAACCAGTTGTGAGAGTTTTCGGTTTTGAGTGGCCAATGGCACTCTCTCCGATTATGTCTGGGGTGGCAGGAGGGTTTTAGCAGTGCCCTGGGGAATAAATGGGGAAACCTGCATCTTTGACCTGCCTACCTTTGTTCCTTTATTCTAATGATGCATATCTCCACCGTCCTCAAGTACACATTCACATTCAGCCACATCACTATTATGCAAATGATTAAAAATCTTAACCACCTAAGCATTTCTGCTGTTTTTATCACCCCCACAGAATCTGACGACGATTAATTTCTTACACTCCACAAGCAAAATTATGAAGTCATCACTTTCCCTTCCTAGCCTGCCTTCTACTTTGCCCTGATTTTACTGTAGTTTACTGAGTTTTTCTCAGTTTCGTCTTAGAATACAGTCAGGTGCCTTTTCCCATCTTTATTTTAAAACACATATTGGATTAATTCATTGTTTTTCATGCCTTAAGGCAGATACGATAGCTACTATAGCTGACAAAAATGAATGCAGTTAAGACATAGTACACGTGGTGTGAGTTCGGCGACTTTGCCTCTTAAAGCAGAACACACTGACTGTACCAAACCCAGAGCCCTAGCCCTGAACAAGCTCCACACCGGTGAACAAACTCCACGTCTTGCTACTTAAGTCGCTTACGAGTCTGGTCGCATCCTCATCTATTCTAAACTCTGCATTTACTTCCGGGTTCTAAACCCCTGTCTAACAATTCTCCCTGGTTTAAAGCACATGAGTTACTAATTGTAGGTTGATATTCTCTTCGTTAGAGTTATTCACTACCCACAACTTCGGTTAACATTTTCTTTGCTTCTAATCTTGACTGCACTGAATCTGAGTAAAGAGCTCCATTCAGTAAATTCCTGTTTCCCTGCCTCATTGTTAATGGGCAGCTTACCTCCTGGATTATAAGAAAGGAGTAAGAGGATAGAAAGATAGTTTTGCCAAGCTATATGAACTTTTGAAGTGGACAGAAAGTATTAAAACCGAAAAATGTGTTTTGTATTGATTTGATTCTCACTTAAGTTTGCAATGAGATATTAAATCTTCACCTGAGTTCCTATCAATCAGTACCTTGGTAAATCTACAGCACAAGAAGCTTCATTATCTCCCAGGCACTCTGTAGTTGCATAAATCTTATGTAGTAGGTATTATAGAAAACATAGAAAGAAAAAAACCAAGGGGGGGAAAACTTGTCCACCCTCCATTGGGTACTGAATGCTGAATCAGGTCCAGTGAACGCTGAGTGCTGGACCACTAACAATCTAACACATTTGGGCTGAACTGTCTCTCTTTCATATTAACATCGACTTAACTAACCCATTGAAAACAACATGTAGCATGAATTCACGTAAAAACACAAAAATACTACATTTGTTTCATAAGACAGGACTTTCATTTCCATCCAATCCCCAAGTTTTCTGAACTATATTCAGGTAGAGGCAAACGAGTTTTAATTGATAGATCCATGCCAATAATTTCACTCTGCTTTGCTTCTTGATAAATACAAGATGCTTACAATTCCTTCCAAATAAGCATCTCGGAAGGGTAAAGCTGAGGACAGGACTCAGAGTGCTCAGGTGATATCTACAGGAAGTTAATGGAGCAGCACAAAGAGAGGAGAAGTATCAGCGTTGACTCGATATTTCGCGGGATAATTACAAACTTGATTTTCATTTATATTACTCAGGAAAAGACAAGTTATGGGGTTCTTCTAATTTTTTATCTTTTTCTGAAACATATTTCCTACAAAGAAAGGAAGGCTTTTCTTTCGTCTATGGAAAATAAACACAGGTACGTGTGTGTGTGTGTGTGTGTGTGTGTGTGTGTGTGTGTGTATGTGTGTGTGTATGTGTGTGTATGTGTGTGTGTATGTGTGTGTATGTGTGTGTGTATGTGTGTGTGTGTATGTATGTTGTTTCATGTCAATATAACATACATAACTGAGTAGTTTTTTATATAAATTGATAATGGTACTCCACCAGGTAATAAATATATTTTAATATTGCTTTTGGCATTCTACTATTTCTTTTAGATATTTCATTAATAACTTTAACAATAAACTAAATGATCAGAGCTACCAACCATCAAGTGAGAAATACCATGAGCCTAACGAAGCCATTATTTAGTCCAATTATTATTTCAGGTTCCAAAATACAATGTTTAATAAACTATTTTATTAAGTCATTAATTTTTTATTTTAGTCATCTTAGCACTGGACAATTAAACTTGTGAAAATTACTTCCTTCCGCATCTTCTTGCACATGGTTTGCACCGGTCTCCATATTCTGCATCGGAGCAAGAAAAGGAGAATCCACAGTCCACATACTGCTTTTACGCCTTTCATCTGGCTCCCCTTTTTAAGTGGAGAAAAGCAGGATCTAACTCTTGTTGGGTGTTTCAGGATGAATTCTTTTAGCATTTGCATAGGGAGTGAGCATTAGCACAGTCAGGAGAGCAACTGAAAGGAAAAGCCTCCAGCTACCACTCTCTGGCTGACGGGGTGATGGTGCAGATGTAAAACCTTCTGTCTCCTTGCTCTTTTTCCTTCCTTAGCGTGTGCCTAGTCTCCAGAGCATATATTTATGTTCTTTTTACTTGGAGTTTTATCACTTCTTTTGTATTATTTAACACAACTAAAGACACTTCCAAAAGACAGATTTCTCCGTTCTGGAAAAGTAATGGCTTGGAATCTGAAGAAACACATTAATGACTGCACCGTGGTTTTGCAAAGGTGATAGACTGAAAGTACCAGACATCGATGAGGCCTACGATCTCAAAGACGGTCAGATGTCAAACAGTGGACGGTATTTTAAAAATCAACAGAGTAATAATTTGTGAAAGGTCTAATGGAAATGGGCAGATAGCAGGGTTAGCTATCTCTCTCAGGCCTTTGACTAAATTCCCAGGGGGGGGGGAGAAAGAGTCCCGTATGGTTACATATGCTCATAATTCCAGCAGCTGGTGGGAGGCTGAGGCAGGAGGACGTATGAGAAGTCTGAGTGTGTGTTGCAAGAGTCTGAGTCTGGGTTGCGAAATGAGACACCATCTCAGAAGCAACAAAGGATCAAAGAGCACCACAAAGAATAAAATACACAAATGAAGACAAGGAGTAATCTTGTATCTCTATGTGAAGTTAAGCAGCTTGCAGACTAAGTCAGAGAACAGCTGTAGCATCTGAACGCCATCCTAACTGCTAAGAAGCACACGTACTTCATCACTCAGCTACAATTATTTCTCCAGGAATTCTCATCTCTCCAAGGGTCAGTACATTTTAGTAAACAAGAAACTGATACGCCTGACACAACTGAATAGGACCTGGCATTTTTGAAGTGTCATAAACTTTTCTGAAATCCACAATACATCAATTTTTAATACTCCTACTCTCTCAGCTCCATTAAAAAGATGGTAGGGGAAAGATTTTAGAGTAATTAATGATATAGTTAGCTGCTAAATATTAATAGGAATCGTAGTCTTGCATAAAATATAACATATAAACCTTGCCAATACAGACGCACCAGTAATTAAACTTGAATATGTAATTACACTGATTTATAAGACAGGCACAAAGTTACACTTTACCAGCGTCTATGTAAACTGTGGGTAACAGTTAAACTTTGCATTTTACGGTTTATAAAAATGGGCAATGTCTTGACTACAGTTCATAAATGGCTTAGAGTCCTGCAACAGTAGTAAAAATTATGACAACTTACCCTATCATGATTATTATTATTAAGCCATACAAACCAAACTGTGAGAATGCCTTGGAAGATGGAGATTCATCAGAGACAATACTTAATGCCCAACAGGACTTGAGTAGTACTAAGAATTTGTAGAAAGCTACCAATACTTGCCATATGGCACTTGGGATAATCTCTAAGATGTATTAGCAACAATTTTGATACACTTTACATATTGTGGACACAGTATAATTCAACTCCATTTAAACCTGTATGTTTTTACTTAAACCCCCATAATAAACTCCAAGGGAAAAAAAATCAAAATCAGAAGCATAAGAATATATTTTCATCCCTTTCGGGAATTTGTTAACCACACTTACATGTGTGGCTGAGGTGAGCAGCCCGGACTGCTGTTCCCATTGCTGTCGATGTGGTCCAGGGAACCATTGAGGTCTTCGTGGACGGCCTGCAGGAGGCCACTGGAGGCGTTATTGATCAGTCCAGGGTTACTTAGCAAAGGCAAACTGCTCTCTGCCAAGGCAGCCTATTGGAATGGACAAGGAGCAAGACAGCTTTTAACATGCCCGCCCTTTAAAGTCACTGCAACCGCACTCATCTCCTTTTACAGGATGCACATGGTATCGTAGATATTTTAGAAGTACTTAAATAAAATGTATGGAAAGACAATAATTCCTAACTGGCCACTTGCAGGCGAGAGAGCAAGGGCATTAGCGTGATGTGAGCAGATAAACAATAGCTCCCACAGCAAACTTTCCCAGTCATGTTAACCTTTCGCATAATGAAATGTTGAATCCTCACGCGTTCAGAAATACTCCAGGATAATATAAGCAGTTGCTCTGCTTTTTTAAAAAATGACCAGAACTTAACTCAAAATAAAGAAGTCCTGACATTTGCCTCCTCTGCATAAAAATTATATATTATAATTAAACTTTAAAGTTTTTGCCACAAGCACCATGTTCCCCAACACTATGATGTGAAATCATTTATGACAGCCTGGATAAATATTAATGCATAGCCACATGCATTTGCAAACGCTTCTATCAATCTAGCATTTGCAGGAAAGCCGAGTGTTCCAGATTTTGCCACAGGGTGTCCTTCTTGCTTCTTCACATCAAAAGTAGCTTGAATGAGAAGCAGTGCTTTCCATAGTACTAGGTACTACAACTTCCTTGGATGAGAAACCAACTATTAAGAACAATCATAACCTCACCTAAATAAAAATCATGCCAAAAGTAAAGTGCCCAGACGTCCAACCAGGACAATAATGGAAACGTGCATTAAATG
>NC_141537.1:44285000-44295000 GCF_021556685.1 Rattus norvegicus | reverse complement strand
GACTGTGGTTTCGATGTCTTAAAGGTAAAACTTTAATATTGACTGCTGCTGATACTTTACACAAATGAAATCTGCAGAGCAGAGTAACTCCCAAACGCAGGCTGCTAACACACCTTACAGACTGAAATCAGAGCGCTTCCAGAGTGCTGTAAACTACAACCACTATTTACTTCAATGAATTTCTATTCATTTAAGATCTAACCAGGGCTCTGAAGAAGCCAGTTCTTAGTAACTTCCTTTAAGGCTGTCCTCTGCTAGGATTCAACTGTGATGTCCATTTCTCTTGTCCTTTTCACTTATTTCAGAAGTGTGGTCTCTTGAAAACTCCGAATGCAACAGAATCTGACGGAAAATACTGAGGAGCTTATTAATGGGAAGGAATGGAAATATTAAGGTACCTCACTGACATGGTATTTGCTGTAGAAACATTAAAGATAGGGATGTTTTGAAAATGCATTATAATTCTGTAAAGTAGGCTAATTTGGGGCCTTTGGTTCACATGTAATTCCCATGACATTTGCAACTAAATACTTCCAAGCAAAATAAAACCTCTTTTAATTAATGTACATGAAAATTACATAATTCTAAAGAAATATGCACCCTATTCACATGGTTATATCTAGTTCTTTGAGAAGATTATTTTTAAATATGCCTAAAGTTTAAGATGTTATACAATCCATAGAAGTTGTGCAATACTTTTATGATCAAAAATAATGTTTTTTTATTTTACTTTAGTGAAGGCATTTACTTCACCTTCTGAAATGCGTTTATCCCATTATATGTAACTTCTTAAAATCTGAATGATACTGTATTGAATTTGAGACACATTACTATTAATTCACTATTTTGATGACTTAGTTTCAATTACTTCCCTGCTGCATTTAGTCTGAGTGCAATTCAGAAGCTTAAAATAATCACCTTTATTTTTAAAACAATCCAAATCCCTCAGATAGTCCTTGGCATTCATGCCTAATCTAGGTGTATGCTTTGAAAGCTTCCTATTCTGTCAGTGTTTGTCTGGTTTTGAGTCATAGAAGAATGGACTGACTATATTTTTGGTTGGAAAATTTTTTTCTTTAATAAGACTACTAAGGAAAAGAAAAGCCTGCACCTCTCACTCACACAGAGGAAATAAATTACTTAAAAGTATATGTTAAAGTTACAGTTATTTATTTTTCCTAATTTGGAGAGTAGAATAGCATTTTATGAGATGGTAGAAAACACAAAAAATACTTAAAATTTAAAACGCACATATGTGCACATATATGTATACACGTATACATACACATTCAAAACACAGTGGAACGAGTCATTCAGAAAAGCAGAACAGGTGAGTGACTGAACTTTGTACAGGTTGCATAATCTATCACAGATTAATTAATTAATACTTAATATCTCCAAGTAGCAGTAGCCAGCATCTACGCTCTGAAAAGTCCTTATGGTCCTTTTCACCTTAGCTGAGACTTGGAAGAAATTCATTGTATAAGCAAGTATCAAGTAATGTGGCCCTCTGGTGGAAAACCAAGTACCACATTCCGCAGCACAATGCCAGCCAGTAAACCAGAGGCTGGAAAATATTTGTTACAAAGATTTACAGAACCACACTTAAAAAAAAAATCACCCTGCGAACACAATTAACATCCTGACACCTGAAGGGCACTCTGGTACTTCTGTGACGTAACTAACGCAAACCCTCTCTCCCCTCACACCCTTCAATCATGCTCCAAATAACAATAAATTCTCAGCATCTGTTAGCCTAAAACAACATGCTCAATTTCCTGTGAATACACTGTCCAGGTTCAAGCAAACAGGCGGATTTGTTTTAAGGAAGCTCTGAGGAAAACAAAACTTACCTGCTGTTGTTGCAGATGCAGCAGCTCCACTGTGCTTACTTCTGAGCTAGTGTCACCACTTGATCTCCCATCCCTGCTGCCAGCATCTAATTGGCTGCTTAGAGTGCTCATTCCATTTTGATTCATTGAACTGTTGCTTATTGTCTCTGTCGCAGATTCCTGCATCATGACTTAATACCTAAGAGTGATTAAGAAGTATCAATTAACACACGTTACACCTTCACACTTCTATTATCAGGATGTCCCTCTCTGCCAATTACACAGGCAGCATCACTGTGGGGGAGAGGGGGGCTTGAGGAGTCATTTACTCAGAAAAGCAATGCAAAGAGTAAAAAAAAAAAAAAAAACCAGCCTTCGTTGAGACACTAATCACCGCAATGACGGTTTCTATAAGTTAATTTTTGTGTGGTTACCTTTAACAGGCAGAGGAGCATACCATGCATGTACCATGGCCAATAGCATTTATGAACGGCCACATTTTAAAGTCTACCTATAAAACCAGTTTAAATGGAGGCGCGGATGCACACTCTGCTCTGTTTCTTATTATCTACCTTTGACAACCATGGATGACTATACAGCCTTATTTTAAATATTCGCTATCTTGATTCTGTCAGAATTTTACAGCACGTCTTGTGCAAGGCTGTTGTTTAATGATGCACAGCTAATCATACAAAATTAAAATTTTGTAAGGGTGTTACAAATCATATGGTATCATCCAATGATAAATAGTATAATGGGCTTTTCTCTTTTTTTTGTGACTAAATAAAATTTTGCCTTGGAGGCATTTTAAGAAAGAGCTCCTGCTGCAAACACGTCAGATATTGCCTATTTTTTTAATCAAACAGCTCATATTCATTTATTTTTCTGACATTTAAAACATTTAATACTGTCCTTCCTGGGAAGTAATTAAGCTTATGCATGAGCAGCAATCAAACTGTTCACTTGAAGATGACTTAAAACTCAATTTTAACATAGGCAAATAAATGAAAGATATAAAATTAATTTTCCAGGCATGTATTAGATATGAAAGCTGGAAATAAAATCTATCAAGAATATCACTAATGATTGTGCTAAAAACAGCATAAATTATGCATATTACCTTCTCTACAGTAATAAATGTTTTATCATTTTCACTGCATAAATATACTGTATTTCCAGGATGGCAATGAGGTGTCCTGCCAAGATCAGTGGAAATCTGTGCAGTAAATAAAGAGCCAAGGTACTCTTACATCCAGAATTTCGCAGTACCTCTCCAGTGTGTGCTTTCGAGAGATCAGTTTTGGCTCTCAGCAATGTGAGTCCCGTGCAATATTCTAACAGAGACACTTTTCTCATCTATGCCTACGGACAGAATTTCAGGAAACAACCTGACTGTGCTGTCACCTCAACTGGAGTGCTGGCCAGGCAGTGGCCTTAGTCCAAACTCACGAAAGCATCAATCTTACTGAACGGTTTTCTCTTTCAAATGGAAGTTTACTATTTCTATTTGATCTTGCTTTATTTAAGACTTATGTCCATTTAAAATTCCTGCGATGCATTTATTACACTGTAAATAAAAGCTTAATGTTTCTTCTTGCTAGGGAAAAAGCAAAATCTTTTCCTCAAATACCTTGCAAAATGTAACCCAGAACCACATAGTTAGTCTCACACAGAAGCTCAAAGACACATCAATAGATAAGATAGGATGCTAGTATAATTATAAAAATCAATGGTTGTGATAATTTTAACAGCTATTTTCATCAACAGCAAAATGATTTGATCATCTCCATAATTCTGTAAAGTCAGTGAAGACATGTACGAGCTTAAGAGAGCCCAACAGGAAAGAATCTGGGGTCAGTAAATCGAGTTAGTATTTCAGAAACCACACATACATCTCAGGACTGCTCTGATCAAAGGATAAATGCAACACCACAGAAATATGATCTTAAACGATGCTTGTCATAACTACATAGCAAACAACTTTTGAACCAAATGAGCTTTGCGAATAAACTGATTCTGTTAAACATCTTATTTAACATTAACAGAGAAAGAAACCATACACATGAAAACTGATACACACTGATGGCATTTTAAGAGAAAAAAAACAAAGCTAATACTCTTTTCTGAGATTAGGCGGCTAATAAGTATTCAAATTAGGCATAAATTTTACATGCACAATGTTTAAAATATTCAGAGAAAGGGTCTGATTGCCTTTACTAGTTAGATGAAAATTATAATTTCAGTCTTCTTCAACTACAGGAGCAGATAACTTTTACATATTGCATTTAAATTTTACTATGGATGGTAAACCTGAAATACCATGTTTGTAAATATGTGTTTTCTTCCCCCATTCAAATTTATTTGAAATATTTATTATCTCTGTCTGGAATTCTCTTCACAAAGAATAAAAATGGATAACTGTTTCCTCAAATGCAGCAGGCAGGTGCAGCGTTTGATACTAACCTTTTGTGTTTTTATGTCAGGATCAATTGGATGAATTAAAGAATTCTGCACATATTACTGTTATAATCAAGGTCATCAAATAATTAAGAATAATCCACAAGCAGAGAGTCATGTGTCTAAATCTTTATTACAATAATGAGGAGAGACCTATATAACTTCCAATTCCTATTAACTAAAGGATTTTAATATCCCTTGTGGATTTTTTGATTTTATGAAGCCCTTGAGTATAAATTATGATTTACATTTTAAGTTCAGCCACCTAAGTCTTAGTAAAATCGTGTTTAAGAAAACTGTAACAGTAATAGTAGTTTTGCTCTACAAAACAGGGAGTCTGACCCAGTGTCAATATTGAAAAAGTGGGGAAGCTACACAAGGAGATATCTACATTATTCTTTGCACATGAAGAAGAGAAACTATTGTGCCCACTCTGAAGGAGACATTTTTTTCAAGGGTGATAGAAATTATTTCTTGTAGTGACTAAGGGTGTTCTAGTAACCCCTGTGCACTTACATCCCGCTTGGGGAAATTCTTCTGGTACAGTGTGAAGTGCTGTTTACCTTTAAAGTATATTTTAAATAATTATAAATTCTCCATCTTCTTTCAGAGTGGATGTGCTTGTGATCCCAAACATATCAAACTAAATTATTCATCTTTTTCAATCCTACCACAAACACTGTATAAAAATCAGTGAACATAAATTCCAGGTCATTAAAGGGGAAGTTTGGTTTGGGAGTGACTCTCAGTGTTTGTCTGAAGTATACATTAAACCCTGACATCTTTCATCAGACACAGCTTAGCAGCCCCATCAGAAAGGAACTCTTCAGATCCTACGTTGAATGCTATAGTTTTACTTTTCTCTCCTGCCTTAAGTTTTCCTTGCTTCCTTTTTTCTTGTTCCTTTTTTTCCCTTAGCAAGCCACTATACAGATACTTTTTCTCTACCCCACTTCCCTTTTGAAACATTAAACTGACACTGAAACTGACTGCACGAGATTGCATTTTCTCTTCCTAAACAAGTGGAATTGAAAGGTTACTTAGTGTAACAATATTTACTTGCAGAATTGTGTTGTTACCAAGGGTATAATGGATGGTGGCTATGCAGGTTTACGCAAGAATGAGTGAAGCATGAGGCATTAGCCATGTGTTTGACATGTTTCAAATTGCTATAATCCAGCATTAAACACACCCAGCAATTCATGCCATTTCTTGCAGCCATAATCTTGAATAAAGCGTGCACAACCACTTATTATATAAATTAGTATATGACTCCCTGTTATAGTCACAACAGTGCTTTTGTGTTTATTTTGCATCAAGATGTAGTCTTTTATTTGTACAAATAGCAGGATATAAAGACATAGCTCAATTAGACCTCCTTACTTTATGATAGGGTAGCACTGAATGCTAGACTTGTTGGTTTTATTCTTCCTCTTGAAGTTATAGGTGAATTTGGTAGGAAACTGTACTATGTGAGATAGTTTTGTGCCAGAGTGATGACAGAAACCTGCATGCGTCTGATTCCACATTCGTTGCACTGCTCCAAAGTGTGAAACTTGACCTGGGTGAACAGAGTTAATTGTGTTATCCCTACCACCACCAGGGACACTATTGGTCCTTGTTACTTACTCAACTCCTTTTCTCTCAGGTCCTCCACCTCATAATTTTGATCTGTCTCTCACCTTCCTTACACATCTAGCTACTTTCCACCCTTCCACTATGCAGACCACTGATCTGTTAATGTTTGGGTGAACATATGTATTTACTATGGTCAGAGCAGTTGGTTAGTCAATCTAGCAAACATCACCAAGAGAGTAAGAAGGAAAAGGAGCCTCTGTGTCCTTTAACACACTCCTGTCTACGTATAGAGACACTCTGTGTCATGATTAGTTCACTTTAACAGTAAATGTCTGTTTTCTTTGGCATCTTCATGCTTAATAAAGTCAAGTGAGTGAAAAAAATCAATAACTTCCTGAAAAAGTAATTATAAGACTATCATACAGAGCATATAGGATTTTCTACTTTTCTTAAAATGACTCATAGCGATAGTAAGAGAACTACATATTCAGTCTCTGATTTATTCCAGTACCTAATTTATTTACCAAAGCCCTCACTCTAAAGCAAAAGAATTTTGATTCTGTCATATACAATGAAAACAACTATATTAAATCATTGTCTCCTATTCTTAAATGGGCTGTTTTAATCATTTCACAATTCTTAATATTAAAGTCATTAAATATTTTTATGTGGTTGTAGAAGAGAATAGGCCAGAAGAACGTACACATGCAATTAGAGACAAGGCTCATTTACTTTCAAATTCAGCTGAGTTCACCTCTGAAAACTTGACTGTGATGTGAAACTTATGAAAGAAACTAGCATTTAAATAATGATAACTTTTGTGCACTAGTGGAATTAATTCATTGTGGACTCTGTGTACAGTGCATCTGAAGCCCAGCACTGCCTTGCTTAAAGTCTTTAATTCTATGATTGCCTAATAAATCAAGATGCCAAATATGAAGGACATACTTGAATGTGTAAGGTTAAAAATTGAAAACATATATGTCTGTTTCTTATTTTTAAGGCTGGAACAGGGGTACTCTCAAGAACATAATTTAAAAGAAGTCACGGCAAGTGATATAACGTTTATTATAACAAAAGATACACTTTCAAGTATATTTGATAGTGTTTGTCACCTTTTCTTTCAGATGGGAGCATAATGCTTAAAGCACTACATACAAATTGTAGCTATATTCTTGTAACAACTGACGTTTCATTCGAAATGATTAGAACATGAAAAACAGGAGAAATGGTAGGACATTTTAACCTGATTATTTTTTTCATTGGTGATGACTACCTTATGCAAACAGATACTGTTAGAGCCTCAATAATGACAAACATCTGGAGTACAACAGTGAAGATCTTATCTTCCTCTTTAAATAGCCATTAATTATTCGTCCAGCCAGATACATTATACTCTAATATCAAAAATGGAGTTCATTTAAATGTAAGAAATAGACAGGGAAATTTCTATTATGAAAATGTTACCAAATATTCTAAGTAAGTATTGAATCTCATTACATTTCATTTAAAGGCAGGGAACTGGTGTCTTCGGAAGGCTGTGGTCTAGGGGGATGTGTTTTATTGAAACATTATGATCTGTACTTAGACTTCAATGGCTCCCATTCACAGTAAAACTGTGAGAGATTTGATAAAGCTGATGACTGTGGTGAGTTCATTTCAAAAATTATTTCAAATGATATGTAGTATTTTTGTTGTACTACATTTTATATTCTAGTGTTTGTTTAAGCACAACAGAGTCATATAATGTCTGTCCAAAACATCTATCTTTTTCAAACATGTGAAAGTATACCAGTAAAACCATGTTTTACTGTTCTAGATATAAGCTGAATAGTTGGTCCTTTTAAACCTGTTTGTTTAGATATCAGTTTCATTCATTACATTTGTTTAATAGTCCTTTATTGTATTCATATTTGTTTTCCTAATTCAAGAGAGAAGTTGAGCTCAGAGAAAGTTTATTTTATCCTGCTTTTTACAAGTACTACCCAAATATATTTGGTAGTAGCCTCTAAATCCCAAATGCAATATTCTTGTATTTTTTTTTACAACTACCTACCTATGCATATATTTGAATTTATGGAAATGGGGGCATAAAAGCTAAAAACTGTTACCTAATTATCTATAGAAAAGTAAATTTTGGTTCTAATTTACATGATACCTTCAAAAGAAACAAATACATTCTGCACAAAGGAATAAACTCTTCCAATTATTGGGGCCAGGAGTATTTTAGTTTAGAAATCAGAAGACTTCACACACACACACACACACACACACACACACACACACACACACACACACACAACTTAAAGCAATAAGAAATAATTAGCTCTCCAAGAGCAGAGAAGGACCTGCCTAGCAGGCACAACCTCCCTCTTTTTATTTAAAAAGCTCAGTGATTGAGTTCTGCGAGCTCGTAAGCGTCCTTGCAGTGGGTCCACTTACAGTCAAATTCCCAAAGGCTGGACCACTTGCAGTAGCCTTCCCTGATCCCCTGACTAATGAGAGCTCTGAGTATGTACTTTCCTTGTGATGGTATTTTCACCTCTCCTGCCACATGCCTTTCCTTCAGCTCCCTTTACTTCAATCTTTAGTCTCCCGCCCAAAGCGACTCCCAGGAATCCCTTGCTTCTCTTTCTACATGGACATAAGACAGCTCTTCCGCAGAGCTTCGTCCTCTTGCCCTTTTAGCACTTCTAACTTCCGGGCTATCTTTTGGGAACCAGATGGCCCTTTAATATGGTTTTCATCAGACCCACCTCTTGCCTTCCCATTGGAAGACCCACGGCATAGGCGGTACACTTGGAGACATTTCTTCCCCCAGCCTCAACTCAGTGCCAAAGTCCAACGTGAGCCCAGCAGGTGAATGCAGTGTTAAGGCCAAAATCTTAAGGGAACCACATGATGGTGTGAATTGTTTCTGAGTGTAGATAACAAATTGCCTTTGTCCTTTCTGCTGTGTGTATATATGAATGGGGGGGGTGGGGGTGGGGGAGGAAGACCTGCCATACCTTTCGACAGCACTGTTTCAAAATAGTTTATACGTTATTCTTGAGAGTGAAGTTATTTTAGGCATCAGAGCTTGTGTTGTGTGTGTGTGTGTGTGTGTGTGTGTGTGTGTGTGTGTAATTGGCTCCCATTTATGCTACCATGAGTCACACTCATACCATTCTACTGTAAACTACAGTGTGTTCCAAGCATAAATAACCAGGAGAAATGCAGTAAAATGTATACTCCGGCCTCAAGCACATCTGAAACAACCGATTTATGAAGCAACCTTAATTCAAAGACACCTGTATTAGCACATAACCTGTAACTCAAATAAACTGCTTCAAACGCTATCGGGTGTCAGAACCCCAAAGCATAGCACACACCTTTCAGTCAAACTTGCAACCTGAGTTTCCTCTGTCTGCAAGTATTTCGTTCTCTATGCAGAAAGAAATACATGGATTCTGCATAAAATTATTATTCCTGGCAAACAATGGAGACTACCGATGAGAGTATATCATGGAGTATGCATTTCGAACTCAATTTTTTTTCCAAATTTGGAATACTACACACCTGCCTTATACACACATTACATTAGCACATATGTAAGGTGTAGCATAGCATTTGATCATGCATGCACAACATAGGAGAAAGACATGATAAGAACATGGAGGGTGGTGCGTTCAACATCACAATTTAGTTGCACTTAGCCAAATGTTAAATAATCACATGACAGTTTGAGTGGAATTTTTAGCCATTCAGTTAGAGTTTTGGGAAGCATCCATTCCAATTTAAAGGCAAAATCTCACTGTAGTGTTTCTCAGAGAAGACTCAGAAATCAGGCATATTGGAGGCACGTAGGTATGTGGAAATATGCATACTTCTTAACACTAACATCATCTGCCTCAGTTTAACTAATCCTGGAATCCTTTGTGATCCACAGGTTCTCATAAAAAAAATGGAAGAAAGGGGAAAAGAAAACAATTGCCTTTCTCTACAGTGTTTTATTTAAATCCATAGCTTCAATCATCACCAGAAAGTTCCTCAAAACACTACACTAGCTTTGTTTCTCTTCTGCTTTAATTAGCCTTCATGACGTCTGTTCTACAAGCTCCCGCCTCTTTTTCTCCTATAAGTTCTAAAGATTA
>NC_141537.1:43687500-43697500 GCF_021556685.1 Rattus norvegicus | reverse complement strand
TTCTTTCTCTTTCTCTCGACCTGCTTATTCAGCAGTCTAAATGGACTACGTGTATCAAGAGTGTTGAAAGACGGGGTACAAATGCATAGGTACAAACCCAAACAAACCACAGCTTATGATTTACGCCAAAGAAACTAGCACGAAAAAGAAAACGAACATATTCAGATAGCTAATAAATTTTACTTTTAAAAGACTGGCAAATGGTGAAGACACAATTAAAATATAAAGACACTCCTCTATTCTTAAGGATCCCTCACTTTTCCTGTTGGTTAATTAGAAAACATCCTGAACATCCTGCAAAGTGTTTATGTCTACTTTCTGAATGAACAAGAGTTGGATTTATATTTTCTCCTTTATCTACGAACATAAAATTATAGCAAGTAGCTTAATCCACATTAGAGGCTTAGTTAAGTACAGTGTGTAAAATTTGGTGATGGGAAAAGTTTCTTCAGCCTCAAAACATTGGATTATTTTCTGGGAGTCTTAAAAGTATGTATTTTGCACTAATGGCTCTGTACTCCCGAAACCCAGCATTTGGGAGACGTTACTAGCTGGAGACTAGCCTCAGAAACAGACAAATCCCAAAGCAACAAAGCAAAAAAAACCCAAAAACATCCTTAGAAACACTAGAAAACAAAATATTTTATCTATCAAAACATTTGCATAATTATGGAATAATAATATTTTAATTATGTGCCATTTTACATTTCCTCCTCAACTGTCATTTTCTTCGTTTATCCCATACATAAACTCAGAATTTTTTTCCTAAAAGCAAAATAAATCTTAAAGTTGTACTGGTGCAATATCCAATTAACAAAATTATCTGGGATTAAGAAAATGGTTATCCCTTTCTTAGGAAATAGTCTGCCTTAAGAACACTTTCAAAACCTGATATAAGAGCTACCTTTCAGGTTTGAATTCATTTTAAGACATCAAATGGGAAAATTGTCTTGATTTTAAAGCATTCAAGAAATCTAGATCTTTTTCTTTGAAAGCAATGATTTATATGAAGAAAACAACTAATAAATACAAGAAGAATGTGGTGGGAAACAATTTATGTTGACTATTGTAATTATTCAAGTTCATGGCCACCAGTGAATATATTATCATTTGAATTTTTTTTTTTTTACTACTGTTACTGAATTAGGAACTTGGTCTTTCAGTACTTTAATTGGTTGGCAGCATTTCTAAATAATTTTGAGTTTATCAACATTAGAAATATGTTTCCTCTGATGGAAAAAAGATGCGAAAATCCACAGCCAAACAAGGCCAAGCATGGGGACTCTTTTTGAAAAGGGTAAGGAAAGGTCGAAGGAGGCAGAGAGGCTAAGGATACCACAAACATGCCTACAGAATCAACTAATTTGGGCACATAGGGTCTCATAGAGACTGAACTACTATTAATCAGGGAGGATACATAGGACTGATATGCAGCTTGGATTTCCTGTAAGACTTCTAACAGCGGGAGCAAGTAGTGACTATGATTCTGTTGCTTTTGGACACTTTCCCTCTGTAGCGTAGCCTCCTTCAGCCTCAATAGGAGAAGATGCTCCTAGTTTTTGTGCAACTTGTTATGCCCAGAATGACCGATTTGCATGGAAGGCCTTCCTTTTCTGAGGAGAAAAAGTGGAGGGGTGGAGGGGCAAGGGACGGTGAGAACGAGGAACTTTGAGGATAAAAGGGAGGAGAAGACATGATGGGATATAAAGGAAATAATTACTTTTACTTAATTAATAATTACTTAATAATTAATTAAAAAATCTTCCTCTGTGAAGACCACTGACCTCATCTGAAAGTATAAATGTTTCAAGAGGCCAGTCCAATATAAGTAGTAGGATGTGCCTCAAAGTAAGCACTTACTTCAGATTGATTTTACACTGAAGACATTCCATCAAAGCCTTTAAATATTTTCTCGTAGTTAAGAAGCAAATCCTAGAAAATCACCAATAGTGACTAAGAAATAGAAAAACAATGCACCTATGATCAAAAACCATTAAAGTGCATATTTTAGGATAGCCAAGTATAATGAAATTAATACTGAATGAAAAAATAGCAGATGATGGTAATATTTGTACTAGTAAGAGAATTGGTTTTATAATTACAAATAAGAGGCCGAAGAGAATTTAAATTAGTGACATTATAGTGAAGAATATTAGTCTTCTTGTGTTCACATTGTGGTCATCGGTACTGTGTTAAACTATGGTGACAGTTCCTCCCTGTGCATATGTTTCTCCTGCTTTACTCTGAATGAGAAACACGAAGTTGTTATCTTTTGAATGTTAGCAAATGTATGTCTTCTGTGTGATACCTAATGTATGGAAAGATTGCTCTATTTTGATTAATCATAATATTAGAAGCAATTGATAATTATGGCTCACAGTCTCATCAAAATATCTATTTTTAGTATGAAAATATTTTTGTGCTATTTTTTTAGAATAACTTAATTCAAAGTACAAAATATGAAAAGTAAAAACTCTAAAATCTAGTAGGCTATGCTCTATATGAAAGTGGTTTGCTTGCAGAACGTTCAGTAAAGAATTTGACAGCAACATTAAAGGAATAAATTACAGAAGACAATGATTTTTCTCAGCAAAAGTCAAACAAATTCGGCAGCCTTCTTTCCTCCCAAATTTGACATACGAAGTCAGAAATACTTGCAAATCTCACTCTTTAAATGTGCGCCCAGTGCTTTAAAATCCATTTACAATTGTTCCTATTGCCTTTTACTCAGTAGATAAAATATTACTATATCACAGTTTGAAAAGAATAATTTTCTTTATATGAATACTTATAGTGCAGATACTTGATGGTTTTTACTGGAGAATATTTTGCCAGTTACATAAAGAGCAAACTTGCACTATAAAATACATTTATTTAAATGTATAAATATATGCCTATATTTTCTCTCAAAGTAAATACGCTAATAAGACATCTTTTCTTTCCCTCTGAGACAGGGTTTCTCTGTGTTGCCCTGGTTTCCTGGACCTCATTCTACAGTGCAGGCTCGCCTCAAACTTAGAGATCTGCATGCCTCTGTGGTGGCATATGCCCTTAATCTAAGCACTTAGAGAAGCAGCAGCAGGTGAATGAGTTGGACGCCAGCCTGGTCTAAAGAGCAAATTCCAGGGCAACCAGGGCGACACAGAGACATCCTGTCTCAAAACAAAACAAAACAAAATAAAAAAATGCAAAAGTTTTAATAATGCATTTGACGATGTTCGTAGAAGCTTATATGTTTGAGAATACGCATTTATGTATATCTGCTTGTGAAGTTCAGATACCAATATCCACTCTCTACTTTAATCATCCTCCATTTTATTGTTGAGAAAGTTTCTCTCCCAGACCCAAGCCTGCAACACTTCATCCAGACTGAGTGACCAATAAGCCCCCAGGATCCTCCTGTCTCTGCATCTCTGGCATTGTCCTCCACAGGTGGCTTTTTACATGGATTCTCATCTCCCCAGTTCAAAGTCATTTTCAAATGTTTACTGTACTGATCTTGCCATAGTCTCTGCAGATGCTGTCTTCCAGGACATCAGAAACTTTAGGTCTGCTTAGTCATTATTTTCACTTTATTCTCTATTCTGCTTTTGTGAGATCAACATATAGAATTAACGGCATGGTTTGTTTTCATGACCTTATATTTCTTATTTCTTTCTCTACTTGTTTGTAGAAATATTTTTGCAATCCTCCCATTCTTTGATATCATAAAACTTTGATTTCTTTTCTATTATCCATCCTGATCCCGTAACTACCCACTCAGCTACTTTCTAGAGTAGAAGAAAATCTCTTTGGTAAAGAGACCCAGGCTATCTAATTTCACCTTTGCAGGCCATATAGTCTCAGTTATCACACATTTAATCCTGCAACTGCAACCAGGGAAGGAGCATGCGAAAAGAGTGTGGTTGAGTTCCAAAATAACTCTCAGGCTGTGGCATGAATTACTTCCTGATCTGCAAATCCACGTTTTGCATTTCTCATATCTATTACGTCAAAATGGGGCTGCATTTTGCTCCAGAACTTTTTGAGATATAACTAAATCTAAATGAGATTATTAAGGTGAGCCCCCATCTACAGAAGCTAGGGAACAGAATGGACAAAGCAGAACCATGTCAAGATTCAGGGAGAAGGCTGCCATTCACAAGCTCATGGATCTAGGCATCAGAAGATACTAGCCTTGCAGACACTTTATGAATTCTTCAAACTTTCAGTGTCCAGAACTGTGGGAAAATAAATATTTACTTTTTAATATATATTTGTCAGTGGCACTTACTAAAGCAGCCCTGGGAAATGAATAAGATTTTCAGTTTCTTTCAATCATTTACAAATGGAAAACTCTTTTTTAGCTAACAGGCCATAGAGAAACAAACAAAGGGGTAGACTGCATTGCACAAATGAGGTTTCCTATTTTTCTTTCTCTATTTTCTTACCTCTATTTCGTGTGAGTGTGTGTGTGTGTGTGTGTGCGTGTGTATGCACACAAACATGTAAGAGAATATACATATGTGTGCTTTGTCATGTGTATAGTGATCAGAGGAGAACTTTCAGCTATCAGTTCTCTCCTACTATGTGAGTTTTAGGGTAGTTCTCAGGTTCTCAGGTCTGCAGAAAGCCACTTATCTTCCTGGAACACACTTTCAGTAAATGAAATTTTGAGAAGCCTGATGAGTACACATTATTTTTCTTTCAGAAAGAACAGCCATCCATATATTTTATCTATGTACAATGTTGCACATAATTTTAAGGCTACTGCTAAACGCCAATCTATCATACTGCACATTCTTTGCATACATAAAATACATTGAACTTAAAAAAGATAAGCATAATGAAGTTCATTAAATATTGCTGGATAAAAACTGAGCTGAATTCAAATACTTAAGAGACCACGTTTCTTTCAAGTATTCTTATTCCATGCAATACTCAGCACATTGTCCTGACATAACAGTCATTTAATAAATATTTGTTGAATTGAATTGAATCCTTCTTTTTTTTGTATCTCAGAGAAACATCAATTTCAGTGATATAGGTAGAAAGGACTAAATAAATATTTAGAATGACTCTTTCAACATTTCATCTTATTGTTTTAACATTCTACAGACTCGAATCCACTAAATTAAGTACATCGGTGTTAATAGAAACACTCTCTTAATCTTTTTTTCCCATGAAATGTTTAAATTTTAAAGCACCTGGGTTATAAAGAAACAAAGTAGAACCCATTCTTTCTTTTATAAATGTCACTACATTCTATTTTGGGAATAATGTGAAGAAGGGCCGGGTCTAAGAATTCTAAAACAAAGCATTTCTACCAGGGAAGTGAAGGTATGAGGCACCCTTTACTTCCACAATCAACCCAAGTGTCTCGCCACTTAAAACAGATTTTCTTCTGCTTGGGTAGCAATCTTGTTCTTAGCAGTTTTTGGAATAATGAACTACCCTCTTCATAATGACAGAAGTTTGAGCCTTAAAAATAAAATAAATAATTAAAAAGGAGAAGGGAGAGCTGACTGATTGGAACGACACCAATTTTTTTTTTTTTATTTTCAATGGCATTTGTAGCTGCTGGAAGTGACACAATTTCTGTCAGTCTGCGAACTCCAAGTAACTAAACACAGATTGTAATTGGCCAAATTACAGTAAGAAGAACTGTAATTATTTAATTTAATAAAATATATGGGGGATTTCCAAGTGCAGTAGTGAACCATAAAACAATGAACCACTAATTCAAGAGAACAGAAGATGAACAGAAATACAATGAGAATTTTAAAACCTTTCTCTTCAATGAGAGCAAAGAAGACAATACAATAGAATTCAATATTAATAGAAGAAGGTTCAATTAGGAAGGAAAGGGCAAAAAGGAATTAATCCAGTTGGGATCGAGAAGTGGGATAGGGATGGCCATAAATGTGATGGGGGGTTTAAATAGTGATCTATAAATGGCCTTTATTTTCTAAATCTTTGAAGTAGCAGATAGAGTACATGATGAGTCTCCCTTGTCCCTCATACATACTTTCATGCCAGAAACAATTTAAGGCAATCTGTAATAGTAAGCACAAGCTACTGGGTATGGGGGACGATGACTTGGGTTACCCTTCTTTTAAAAAAAGCACAAGGAAATTGATGAGAAGATTATCTGAGAACATTGCACAAATTGTCAGGAAGGCACAGGGGAGGTGAAAACTTCTTAATAAACTATGAAATAATTCAGAAGAATTGTGTGCTATGTTCCATCAAATTTACCAAGAGAGTGATAACTTTCAGTTACCATCATCTAGTGACCCTGCCTCCAGATAACACAGGCAACCTTTGTACCTGGTGCTGCTCCGGGTCAGATCCTGTGCTCCGCGTGTGTGATGTCACCCTGTGTCCTGATTTCCAAAGACGCGGAAGGGAGTAGGAGAGAAAAATATGGAGAGTAAGAGGGCTGATGTTTTGCAAATAGTTCTTGGTGCATTGTTTTGTAGTGCTCTCAATATTCATTTCTTCAGCTATAGTTTTCTATAGTTTTAGATCTACTGCAGTCCTCCAGTTTTGTTTGGTTTGCTACAATGTAAAATATTTGGTAAATGCATCTATTATAAGAGTGGTCACCTTTCCAGGCTTTCCGCTTTTATTGGTATAGCTTTTTTTAATATATATATATATATATATATATATATATATATATATATATATATATATATAATAAGTTTCACAAGAATGCTTTAACATGTGGAGCAGGCAAAAACTGTACTCATCAACTTCCTAGAGATGTTTTACAGCTTTCCATAGTACATGAGGGTGTGGGGCCCCCATCTATGAAGAAAAGTTTTAAAAACCTTTAATTGTCTGTGCCCTCTTCCTCTCCCTTTTCCTTCCTTGAGTTCTCTTTGAAAGATAAATATTTATATCTCTTTTTCATAGAAAAGCTATCTGGTTTCTTCTAGTCAAAAACAATTATGGAAATTACAGAGGATTGAAATATGTACCACAAAATGTCTTCAAGGAGGGCATTCTTACTCCCTGGTAATGTCATCTAAACCTGTTTCTGGATTCTACACCTCAATTGATTCACAATTTTAAATGGTATCCTTCCTTTCGCTTTTCATTTAATCTATATTCTATGGAGGTATAGTGTTGATTTGTCCAATCCTGATGATTCTATCAACTGTGTCTCTTGAAGTTACCCAACACTTTCGATATATCAGTGTGTTCTATTACAGTTTTTTTAACAGTACTTGTCTAGGGTTTGTTAAGTACACTTCAAATGCTGTTTTCCGTTCAAACCCAATTTGTAAATGTTTCCAGGCTTTATAGCCTAAAATGAAAATACAACCATTCTATTCTCTTCAATGAAAATTTCTGATACATCTTTGTACATTCACTTTAGTTATGGGTCTTAACTATGTATACAGTTTATTCCTGTCTATGCATTTCTTATCTTAACTAACTAGACATATTTCTGTATTTAAAACATGTTTAAACAGTTCTTATAAATAGCCCCAGTTTTGCACATGAAATAAAATGAAACTTACTAACCTCTATATAGTTTTGCAATGTAAAATTTTATAGTTGTATATTAAGCCTTGTTAGAAAGGTCATCCTCATTCATAAATACCTGTACACTTATCTTAAATCCTAAATGAAAACCAAGTCAGATAACATCTACTCATGCAGAGGATTCTGGTAAAAGAAGGTAACTTGGGACATTTTGAAGCCAATTCCTTTAAAAAGAGTGAGAATCATGCCTCCCTTTGGCTCTCGAAAGTTACTTTATCTTTGTCATACTAGACAGAAAGCATACCTAGGAGCAAATCCTTTCAATAGAGTTCCATAACCAACCAACGACCATAGTCTTTGCTATGTTCTGTGTCTGTTTTCTTAAGACTTTGTTTTGGCCTTTTTACAAGGTCTTGAGGGGTTAATCCATGTATCTTGATACACAGATAAAATCTAGGACAAATTCGGTCATCCTTGGCAATCCCGCACAGTGGAGTCATTAATCATTTCAGTTGGTATCCGGTTTAAATTCCATGCTGTTTTGTAGTTAGATAATTTCCATCAAAGGATAGACATTGCACTAAATATAAATTATGAGGTAATTTTGTTTAGGGAAGTTTCTCCAAAGAAACCCAGAGTGCCCTCATTTTGGGAAGCATTCCACATTTGTCTGATGGAAAAATGATGTCTTGGTAGAATTTCTTTTAACACTTAGAATCTGCATGTTACTACTTCTTAGTAGAAAATTACTATACTTGGGAAAAAGAGATAAGGTAATTGTAGTTTCCACACAACTAAATAGACTACACATATACAAAATCTCTGGGAAAATGTATTAATGATGATTGTTATACCGGTACCACTAGAGTCACCTGTATCTTTTGAAATCACAATTTTTCAGTTAATTTATAAGATAGAACCTCCTATTGGGTAACTGCTGCTAGAACCCTAGTTCTATTTGAATTACAGAATCCAGTTCTCAGACAATTCTTTTAATCCTTATCATTTATCCACAATAGCAGAAAAGTACCGTCTGTCCATAGCACAACTAATAGTTTTGAGCTTAAAGAGTTGTGAGAGGAATTGAATTGTTTGTATTTTGAGGAAGAAATACAACAACTTTCTTTTCTGCAAATGGACTTATCATGAAAGACTCAGGGAAGAGTAGTCAAGTTCTGTCTAAACCTTTCTTTCAGTCCATGGCACACCCACATTAAATTAAATGTAAAGTGTCTGCAACAGCTGCAGAAAACCACAGCAGGCCATTTTCATTTCAAAAAGAAAATAGCAGGGGAATTCTGATAACGGAATGTATGAATGACCTCGATTTGTAGTCCTACTTTAAAACAAAAAATTCACCTTGTTTGGGAACGATTAGCAGATTACAAATTATCAAAATTGTTTAACACAAAGAGTTCCCTTTTATTTGACTCACACCATTGTCTAGGTGGATACTGGTCCATTTGTGTAGGATGTCATACTCAGGAACCCAATAAGTCCACTGCAGTGTATGACCAGAAGGAGGTGATAAAATGTAGAGTCATAAACTTTGCCTTTAAAGAATCTTTTATGAAACTGTCTTAACACTCAAATATTTCAGATGAATGTGAGTCGCTGTGTGCTTGACGATCATCTTTGTTTTTTCTTTCATTTTTGCTATAATATACCTGACAAGAAACTTGAGGGAAGTTGGATTCATTTTGTTCAGTTTTGGTAGATGTAGTCCACACTGGAAGGGAAGGTATGGCCATAGGAGCATCTCTCTGTTGTAGTAGCAGGGGTATGTGCCTGCTGGCTATGTAGCATTTGAAGTGAGGAGAAAGATCTAAAGATAGTACTAAGGCCAGGCTTAATACTTTAATCCAGTTGTTCTCAAGTTATAGGGGCAACCACTTTGGGAGATGAATGACCCTTTCATAAGGGTTGCCTTCCAAAAACACATCATGATTTATAACAGTAGCAAAATGACTGCAATGAAAATAACTTATTGTTGGGTCAACACGACATGAGGAACTATATTAAAGGGTTACAGCATTAGGAAGGTTGAGAGTCACTGTTCTAGTCGCATCATTATGTTTCTGTGTTAAGTCCAAAATCCAAAGGGTTTTTCAACCTCCGAAAAGAGTAGTACCAATTGGAGAACAAATCTTCAGACAACACCAGAGCACGGGAAATAATTTCACATTCAATCAACAATCACCAAAAACATTGACTTCCAACATCCTGTAGCTGTGAGGCAATGACAAATTAAACACCTGACACTTCTTAGTGGTCAGGAGGACAGGGTTGGCTGGCAGGCACTGTGAATGGCAAGAAGGAAGTATCATTGATAAGCTTGTGGTTGGTGAATCAAAAGTTATTTGTAGAAAACAATCCTAACAAGTTTCAAAGATAATTCTTCCTGCCAGGACACAACTGAGGTACACTTTGTTAGTGATCACAGGTTTGACGACAGTGGGGGTAGAAACGTAGACTTCTGGGATGAGGGCTGCATTTAGCTGTGTGATATAATGGTAGCACCCAG